>NC_134486.1:259688817-259696317 GCF_040206685.1 Ascaphus truei
ATTGTTTTAAAGTGTCCCGGTTTTTCATTTTGAAAATCTGGTCACCCTAATTGTTTGGTATCTACAATACTTGATTAACAACCCTAGAAACTGATTACATCCCCTTAATTACCCTGATTTTCCTTTAAATGTAGTACCTATCTGTAGGCACTACACTATAATTCCCTAGAAGCTATTTTCTATAATCCTTTTAAAGCCACATAGACCTTATATATATTATCCCTGCAATGTATGCCTTTCCCACCCTTTTTACATGATCAGGATTATAGCACTAGGTTTTCCATCCCTATATTCCTGTCTCTTGTTCAACACCATTAATATTTATTCCTAATGTCCTGTCTTCAGATCTGCACATCTCTGTGTCCCCTGCTTGTGCTTTCACTTACAGACATCATGAGGTGATGCAAGTCTGCAGATTTTACAAACAATCTGTTTTGCGGGTTTCACAAAAGTTAACATAAGAGAAGTGACTCTATTTTTCTCTCCTGGGTCCTCCAAGGAGGACAACACACATGGACCAGCATGGATGGAAAGGAAAAGATCAAAACAAGGGATATTTATACTGACTGGGAAACTTGTCTTAACAAGGACACTTACAAGAAGAAACTAGCCACAACAAGTATTGATAATGGATAACAAGGCACATTGGAAGTCCCATAACATTAAGGTCTAATTAGCTAAAACAACAAAGCTAAAATCTATTGATTAAAGAGAGATTTTGGTAGTTGTTGCAAGCAATTCATAGAGAAATAAGCCTGGGTGTAACAATGTGCCAATTAAATAAAATACAATATTGTAATATGCCTCATCCTGATCTTAATGGAGACATGGTTGCCCAAAACCAAAATGCATACATGGTAAAGATAGAGCTCACATGGTGTTCCATATATTCTGGTTATATCATTTTATTCTGAAGTAGAGGTGTGTGCATGCACCTCCAAATATCGGAGAAAATAATTAGGAACTGAAGCTGTGTTCCAGATGTGGCACCACACTGTGGATCACAGAGAGACAATAGCAACCAACTCATGGATAAAAACGTATAGTAAAGTATAGCCAGTGACACCAAGCAAAGAATGTTGTTACCATTGTTACTGACTGGATCAGAGAAATGGATTATAGGTACTAACAAACATAGAATAAAGCAACACAAAATCTCAGAGATTGTCTAATAGATCCACATATTTTGGAGAGCTATCATTAGATTAAAAATACACTTCTCAGTTTTCATACTTAATGTAATAAAAATTGTGGGGGATATTAATTATTTTAATTAATATGGTACTTCAGGGGTTAACATTTGAAAGAAATTGTGTTAAAAATACAATAATTGTTTTTATGGCAGGTCAAGACACTTCCTGTGTCTGTGCTGTTGTACAAAGAAGACTTAGGGGGTCATGCAGTAAGCGGCGGAAAGGCACTTCTCGCCCATTTCACGCCAAAAATGCCTACCCCTATTCAGTAAGGGGCGAAAATTTGGCGAAAAGCAAAAAAACCGCCAAGGTGTTTGGTGTTTTTTTTTCCGCCATCGGTGCGGCGAAAAGGCACTTTGCGCCGCAACTTGCCATTTTTTCAACCACGCTCAATTCTAGCAGTGGCGAGTAGCCTTGCGCCGCTATTCGCCACTCTAGAATGGCGTTTTTCATGGCAATCCGGCACGCCACAAAAAGTATGCAAGTTGATGGTGAGAGGCTGCGGATGGGCGGCGGAACGGCTGATACCATTAATACCAGCACCGGAGCCCCCCGGCACGCATCCGAGGCAGGAAAAATGCATTTAAAGGCCACTTCATTACCTTAGCGGCTAACCACTAAGGCAATGAAGGGGTTAACCAGCCATGCCAGGTTTATTGTGGGTAGCGGGGGTGGGTGAAGGGGGTATTTGGCCATTCGTGGTTGTTTAGGGCTTGCGGGGGGGTGTTGCGGGTGCACTTAACCCCTTCATGACCTTAGCGGTTAATACCGCTACGGTCATGAAGGGGTTAAGCCCTCCCGCTACCCACCCGCAAGCCCTAAACAACCACCGTTGGGGCTAATACCCCCCTCACCCACCCTCGCTACCCACAATTAAAAAAAAACACACACAACAGCCCCACACTAAATAAATAAATATATATATATATATATATATATATATATATATATATTACTGCAACAACCCCTATACCCCCCTAACATACACATATATGCACATCAATGATACTACAGGCCGGCAGGAGCCCTCGGGTGTTGCCTGCAGTACCAATTCAGTGCACCCCAAAAAAATTAGAACACATAAATACACCACCCGTAACACATACAGTATAGTAATGTGCAAAATTACTATTATCCACATATGGATAATAGTGAATTTGCCCATTTAAAATACATAAAGAACAATCAATATAATAAATACATATAGTACTCACCCATGTCCGGCTGAAAAGATGAAGGCCATTCTCATCTTCATAACCGTCCATGCCCCCTCCGATGCTGCAAAACATGAACAAGAATGAAAACAGCCAATGTAATGTCCCCTAACCCCTTAATCACAATAGCAGTTATTAACCGCTATAGTCATTAAGGGGTTAACCCACCCTCACCCACCACTCGGGAGGCCTACATGCCCTCCCCCACTAACCTCCCACCCGGTTAGGCCTAACCACCCTCACCCACTACCCAGCCGGGAGGCCTACCCACATACCCTTGGGGCCAATACCCCCTTCCCCCACCCACAGCACCCCAAAAAAAACATCATTCTATTTATTAAATACATAACCCACCCCCTGTGCCCCCCCATAAATACATGATTTATTATTTGACATACAGGGTTAATACCCCAGGCCCACGTGAGTCCCCGGTGGGCCTGACGGGTCACCTCACAGACCTACAGGTTACCAGCATCATGTTTCACACAGGGTCTGGAGGCCTGTTGGTGGGACCCGCCAGGCGCCATGGTCCACCAGGTGGTCTCCGCGGGTCACCGTGGGCCACAATGGGGTCCCCACAGTAGGCCCGCGGATGTCTGGGGAGCCCCAGGTCAGACCCATTGGTGGAAATGCATCTGCTGAATGCCCAGATGAAGGAACAGACTCCTCATCGATCAGCGGTGTTGATATAGTATTGAACCACAAACTTCAGGAAACTGGCTTCACCAAGGAGTTGACCAAGGAGAACCACCCGAGGCACCCGAGGGGCCTCGGGTGGTTCCCATGGGGGTCTGGGGATCCACGGGTGGTCCCTACGGGTCCGCGGTGCCCCCACAGATGTGCGGTCACCGGTTCTTCCCCCATGGACCCGCCAGCCTGGTACCCGTGAGAAGCCCGAGGATATCTCAGGTGGTCTCCAGAGGTCTCTCGCAAACCAAAAGGAACCAACCCTGTATGTTAAAAAAATAAACCTGACCTATACATTAAATACATCAATTCCCTCCCCCCCACACACACACACATACAGTACAATAATGTGCAAAATAACTATTATCCAGATAGGGATAATAGATTATGTGGCCATTTTTAAACACATTAACTAGCATAATAACATAAATAAAGTTCTACTGACTTCTTCAATAAGAAGCCCCTCGCCAGCAAAATCCTTGTCCTCCGTTGCCAACAAAATACATAGCCAATGCATAGCAATTACATTCTGCGATCAATTAACCCCTTAATCACCTTATCGGAAAATAACCGCAAAGGTAAATAAGGGGTTAAGCCACCCTGGCCCGATACCCACCCTTCACCCATTCATTTATACAGTGGCTTCATCATGCAACTCTCTCTCTCTCTATATATATATATATAATATATATATATATATATATATATTATATATATATATATATATATATATATATATACACACACACACATGATGAACCAATATACAAAAAATAAATGTTTAAGGGTTAACAATAACATGCTCTAATAAAAATACCACTTCTCCATATCATCCACAGTCAAATAAATAAAATATCATCTTCCAATCTAAAGCATCAAATGCCAATCAAAACATTGCATTTACATTGTATACATGATGCATACAATCTATGCACCATGTATACTCTGCAAATCAATGTTAACAATACAATATTCCAAACAAAATACCATTAAATACAAACAAGTATACTAGTAAATCCAAGTAAATCAATTAGCATTCATTAATCACATCCCAAAACAATTAAAATACCATCCATAACAATTACACAATTAACTATTGCAATCGTTAAACAGAACAAGTTACCATCAGACAAAATATAAGTACACCAAAAAATACAATATACAAAAGCAAGCCTCACCATGACCTAAAGTACACCATACAAGACCAAAAATTACATCGAAAACACATTACACACACATTTATGCATAGCAGCATAGCCAAAATCATTTTAAATACTGTAAAACAAGCTTTTCCAACAAAATCGTTTCTTACCCTGTATGTATTACCCTGTATATATTTCTTTTGTTCACTTACCATTACTTGACCCACTCACCGACTCCCGTTGAACAGCTTACTCTCGAACCAATCCACACACAGGAACCCATAAAATAATAAACCATAAAATAATAACCCAAAACAATCCAGGGGTCTTCTATTTGTAATCCATCTTCATCTGTATTCTTCTTTCTTGTATCTTCTTCCGCTCTCTTCCGGGGTCTTCTTCTCTTCTTTGGCCACGCCCTGGTCTTCTTTTTCTTCCAGAGGTCCTTCCTCCTTGGCGTCTGCCTTCAAAATGAGACGACATAGGCTTTTATAGGCAGATAACTGTTTCTTCTGCGAAAATAGACGTTAAGCTTTCAAATTTTTGGTACGGGCGTGCATGTGGAGAGCACAGATGCCACCATGAAGATGTGTTGGTCTAAGTATTAGGGACATTTTTTAAGTTACGAGTGTTTTTATATATTCAATCAGACTTTAAACGTCACAAGAGAAGTTTTTTTATTTGAAGTCGTAAATGTCAACCAAGTAGCTGATATACAACAGGGGTCGGTTTTATGGGTCTTTCAATGGAAGAAGGTCAGGCATAAATGTTGGCATGTTTGAATAGAACGTTCGAATTCAACAAGAGGTGTGGTTTGGCATCATACACGTGAATTATCTTCCCCTCCAGTGACCTCTCTGGGAAAGGACCTATGATAGTATAGGGATTTCTGTTTATGTTTTATACTTTTATTTTAAGATACTGGTCTGCATTTATTGTAACAAAATGTTCTTGTAATCTTTTTCTTTAACCTAAGCACTGTATTTTTATATATACTAAAACAAAACTTTAATAAGTGATGCTTTGGGCACAAAATGAATTGATTGCATGCTTTGTATAGTGTAAAGAACATTTTCAGACACATTTTGCTAAAACAGATTTCTCTGTGTTACTGTAAGTGCATAATTTTTATTTAATAAACAGGTACCTTACACCCTGATAGATAGCGGCATATTTTATTTGCATATTTATTGGGTGGTGGAAGTGGGTATTATTGCAATCGAGTAAAAGGTAATTATTAACTCATTTGAAGTACCTTGCGGAGGCGAAATGTGAGTTGGCTAGTTCAGCTGTGTGTATTAACCCTGGTTGCATATCTAAGCCACGTGCTCACAAGTGTGCTGTTCAAGACAGATGATATATTGAGACAGATTGAGGGGAGATATTGTTCATTTGAGGATCAGCAACAGTAGATAGCTGTGTATTAACCCTTGGACCATATGCAGGTCACATGCTCACAGGTGTGCCCTACGTGACAACTGGTGGAATAGCGGGGGGATAACAATTTTTATTTGTGTTAATATCAGAGCTTTTTAGTAGTTTGTGTTTATGCCTGCGGGACAAACGAAACAAATGAAACACTAAAAGGTCACTGACCTGTGTGAATCTTGTGAGAAATTACAGCTCAGTACCCCAAAACTATTGCTCAGTGCTACTGTATATTTTTTTTATAAAACATACAATCAGACAGTTTTGTACCCTTCCCCCTCGGAGCCTAAAGAGGCACTGATGACTCAGTGTGAGGAGCATGACCTCCAAAGTCTTGGTAAAAATAAAGAGGAGCTAATACAAATCTTGCTAGAAAATGGTAAAGAATCATTAAATTAACTAAAAATGTTTGGCGATTCACCTAGGAATTGTGATTGAGCTACGGTTCATTGGCGAAACAGCGCATTAATGATGAAAATGTGTTATTTCTGAGAAACATTTAGGGGGGTATGTACTAAGCTCCGTAAAGTGACTTTAAGAGCGCAAAGTGCTTTTAGAACGTGATATTGCGCTCAGCGCGATTCACAGAGCAGCGCTAACAGGCACTTTACGCTCTTAAACTGGCTTTTTTCCCACACTATCCATACAACAGGTTGGCGGGTGTCCCTGGCCTGACCCCACGGGTGATCCCCGAGGGCGTCCAGGGGTCCTCGCGGGTCTGCAGTACCAATGGTGTGCCTCAAAAAAAATAAACAATATTTCTAACTAAATACACTCCCACCCCCTGCCCCCTAACACATACAATACAGTAATGGGCAAACTTACTTATATCCACATATGGATAATAGCGCTTTTGCCCATTTTAAATACATGAATCACAATAAATACATATTAACCATCCTCATCTTCATCTGGTGCTGCAAAACATACAAAACAATCAAAATAGCCAATGACCTTAGCGGTCATTAACCGCTATTAGTCATTAAGGGGTTAACCCACCCTCACCCACCACTCAGGAGGCCTAACCACCCTCACCCACTACCCACAGGGAGGCCTACCCACCCTGGCTTGGGGACAATACCCACTTCCCCCACCCCCGTTAACCACAATAAACATCACTATATTAAATAAACAATACATAACCCACCCCCTGTGCCCCCCCCCATAAATACCTGATTTATTCTTTTACATACAGGGTTAATATCCCAGGCCCACGGGTGTCACCGGTGGTCCTAACGGGTGGTCCTGACGGGTGGTCCCCGCCAGGCGCCGTGGTCCACCAGGTGGTCTCCGCGGGCCCCAAATGGGGTCTCCATGGGTAGGCCCACGGGTGTCTGGGGGCCCAGGGTCAGCCCCATAGGTTTCTGAGGGTCCTCGGGTGGTTCCCACGGGGGCCTGGGGGCCCTCGAGTGGTCCCTACAGGTCCGCAGGGCCCCCACAGATGTGGGGTCCCCGGTTCTTCCCCCCAGGTGTCCCCCGTGAGTCCACAGCCTTGTACCCGTGGGCATCTGAAAAGACCTCAGGTGGTCTCCAGAGGTCTCACGTCGCATCTTGGACGCTATAAAGATGGCGGCGACACTGGCATCCGATGCCCCATACCGGGGTCTGTAACTCGGGAAGCAGGGGGTCCCTGAGCCATAAATCAATGCGGTTCCGCTAAGGAGAGCCCCTGCTCCCGCACACTATTATTACAATTTACATTAAAGCAGCTTCATTACCATAGCGGCTATCCGCTACTGTAATGAATTATTGTTTATTGTTGTGTGTTTTGACAGTAGTGTAGATGTGTAGGGGGTCTCCAGAGCTGAATCGCATTGGTTTTAGCCTTAGGGACCC